>NC_092334.1:61237500-61280000 GCF_046630445.1 Rutidosis leptorrhynchoides | reverse complement strand
AGCTAAACGTACAAATACAAGATACATCTGTGAAATGTCCCGTTCATATTGATTATAAACGTTCCATATTAATTGATTTCGTTGCGAGGTTTTGACCTCTATATGAAACGTTTTTCAAAGACTGCATTCGTTTTTAAAACAAACTGTGATGACCCGTCCAAATCCATTTGGACGAATACATCATTCATTGATTTCATAGTGAGGTTATGACCTCTATATGATACGTTTTGTAA
Organism: Rutidosis leptorrhynchoides; assembly: GCF_046630445.1. Classification (NCBI taxonomy): domain Eukaryota; kingdom Viridiplantae; phylum Streptophyta; class Magnoliopsida; order Asterales; family Asteraceae; genus Rutidosis; species Rutidosis leptorrhynchoides. Next base: position 61,279,767 of record NC_092334.1, on the reverse strand, counting down.
ACATTGCATTCTTTTGAAAAGGCACACCATAAATAAATATCTAATTCCAAGGTCTTTGACATCTGATGATTTCTACATATAGACAATCATCGTAAATAATAGTTTACAATACTACATCCATTGACAATGCAGTCAAAATAAGATACATGGTGATGATTTTGCGAATGCAAAGTTTTTTCGAATAAAGCATGTATGAATCCATACACATAGCTTGTATAACGTATAAGCAAACAGCGGAAGACTTCTAGGAACCTGAGAATAAACATGCTTAAAAGTGTCAACACAAAGGTTGGTGAGTTCATAGTTTTAATGTTTCGTATAATCTGTATATAAAGGTGGATCACAAGATTTCAGTTGTTTCATCCAGAAACGTTTATCAAAATATTCTACAAGATTGAGCACCCTGGTAACTAAACTTTAACGTCTATATAATAAGTACCCCTGTTTTAACATACATGCAACCAACATGTACAATACACGCAAACTAACGTGTACTAAACTCAAATAGCATACGTCTGTTTTATAGTTCAGGCTAGGGTTTCTATACCTGGAACAGACGGGGATGTCAAGCCCTATGGATCCATATATAACTACTCGCACCCAACAGTTCTTATAACTGGCAGTTACTAGTTACCAAAGCTAAGGGATTTTAGGTTCAAACTCGGTGTAGAATTTAGTATGTACTTGTATCCATTGCGTTTAAAATAAAGTGTATGTATTCTCAGCCCAAAAATATAGATTGCAAAAGCAATTAAAAAGGGAGCAAATGAAACTCACCTTAGCATCAAATAAATTCATTCACCGGAATGTGATCGAAACTCGGAATGTAAAATAACCGTAGATCTCAACCTAGAGAACATATGTTGGTCAATACATGTCTAACAAGCTAGGTCGGGTCATAGTGTATCACAATCCTAATACTCGAGACCGACCTGCAAAAGTTAACAAAAGTCATCTCAAAAGTCACCCTCACCCTCACCCAATATGATCTTTAAATCTATACATGTTTATTAACATAGTATAAGTCTTGATAATTGAACGAATTTATAGTTTATCAAACTCAGAATATTATTTATTTCAGGAGCTATATTATATTTGAATTATCATGGCAATCGAAAATATTTTATTATTTCACATAGTTTTCCAATACTTGTAAAAATCAGATTATAGTGTTTATAAAGCTTTAAAACATGATAAGACAGTCAACTTTGACAATTGATCAACAAAATAAAACGTGCCTTATATAGAAATTCATTTACTCGATTAGTAATATTTGAAAATCCAATTTATCAATCTCATAGACAAGTTGTTTAAATATTAATTTACAGTTTCAAACACAATTTCAATTAACGTTAACCATAATTCTGTTGACCATATCTTTTAATCCGTTCATTGAAATCACGCGATTTCTAAATGAAAAGTTAATAATTTTTCGCTAGCATTCCAACGACATGCATATCTTATACCTTATCTCAACCGCATATGTAACTAATTCATGATTCAACATAACCTATCTAATGACAATTTCAAAAGTACAAGCATGCATAATCCTATATTCTCGAGCACTAGTCAGGGATACACTATTAATATTCAAAAATTAAATTATGAGTACTTACGTATCAATATTGAGATTCAATATTGCAGGAAAGGTACGTAAATGCAACGGAGATGACAAACACTAGATTGACCTTACGAGCATACCCATGAACCATACCCATCACCTCCATAGCTATAACCCATAATTTCCTTAGCCCTATCCTATTCGCAAAACTCGTCTTGAACTAACCCGCTCATGACCTCGTCGTAATATTTTATGTACATAACTAATAATAATAATACTAATACTCTTAATAATATGGTTAATAATAATAATATCAATCTTAATAATAATAATAATAATAATAATAATAATAATAATAATAATAATAATAATAATAATAATAATAATAATAAAAATAATAATAATAATAATAATAATAATAATAATAATAATAATAATAATAATAATAATAATAATAATATAATAAATATAAATTTATATGTGTATTTGTGAGAGAGACCGAAAGATAGATAAATGAAATGAACCAGACGTCGAGCTTTATAGCATGTATCCTGACTTTACACCCCATGCGAATGCATGGGGTTTCTACTTTGATTTCATGCGATTGCATGACAAAAGTGTCCAGCTAATATGCACTCAAAATTTGCTACCGACACTTGTTTGTAACATATGTTTTAAATATATATTATTTAATATATAATATATTTAGTCTTTAGAATTAATTAAATATTATATTATATTCTCGTGCATAGTTGATTTGTAATTTTTACACCGATGTGTTGTACGTTGACCCTCGACTTAAGTACCGGTTCCGGTTTTTCGAACGCATTTTCGTACGCTTAGAAAACTGGTACTTTACGTTTCGTGTAATGTACCTTTATCAATAACAAGACTCAAATCAGTGAAAAATTATCCCACTCAAAGTGTAACTTATTCATTTGAGTGTTTTGGTCATTTGCTTCTTAAAATCATCGTCCTAATATGTAACATCCTCAATCGGGCCTAGTTGTAAGATTACTATTTTACCCTTAAGTTTGTATTGCGTTATTATATGCTTATATTTTTATTTAATATTTATTATTAAATAATAGTGTGGTTAGAACCAGTTTGTGAAAAGGGTCACAGAACAGGTTTGTTTATATAATTTGGACTCCGTTTGGGTTGCCAAATGACGTACGAAAGATATCAGATAACTGATAAATACCCGTGTGTTGCACAGTGTGGGAAATTAACCTAAATTAAGTGACTAGTGGGCTGTGTTCTTCTTCTCATTTCTAGAAAATTCCCAAACACACCCGTTCCTCATCTTCCTCACCTACAATCAAACCCTAATCCTTAATCTTTAGCTAGAGCTCAAATTGTTCATATCTTTGTATTCCTTGTGATTCACTGATTCTTTTAAGGTAAGAATCACAAGCTTCCATACTCTAATCTTTGAGAAATTTAAGGTTTTGTGTTAGTTTTCATAAAAGTGTAAATTTGTGTCAAAATAAGTGATTTAAGTGTTGTTATGGTCGAATTGTTGTGGGTTTTGAGTCTAAAACAAGTAGTGAACAAGTTGTGGTCAATTTTGGTGTTTAAAACGAGCTCTAGATCGAGATTTGAGGATTTCATCGTGAAGTTCGTAGCCTTTGTTCAGTTTCTGATGAAGATGAACACAGTCGGCTGACTGTCGGTCGACAGTCGACCGACTGAGGGTTGAACCGGCCGATTGACTAAGACAACCGACCGACTGTTGAGTGAACTGATCGACTGAGATGTACCTTCGGCCGATTAATGTAATACCAAATGAATAGACCGACTGGGAAGGTCAGTCGACCAGTTGTGTAGACAGTCGACCGACTGTAAGAGTCAGTCGACTGACTGAGTGTCCAGGGCAGAATATTTTACCTAAGTGTTGATTTTTAGCCGTTATGCTGCCCGTTTGTATTTTGATGTTTATGATGTAAATTTTGAAAGTGCATAAGTTAACGGACAAAAATTTATATATTGTGTTATTTGATGTTAATGAACATAAATTAACTTGTGTATATGTTTTCTCAGGAGAAAAGGAGACAGAGAAGGTTCAGTGATTAGATAGCTGAATACCTTCTCGTTTGCTGGTAATTGGTGAGTGGGACTGACTAGAGAATATAGTATATAGTAGCATGTTATATTATGATTGACATGCTTGTTAGATATACTTATTGTTGTGATTAGTTAGTTCCTTGTGATGACTGCATGTTGGTTGATGCTTGCCTGTTGGAACCCAGTGCGTCCCTATCTTGTGGTAGCCTAATTCGATAGGAGAGATCAACATGCGGGTTGGGTTCCTCATGTGGTAGCCTATTTACATCCGTGTAGTATATGTTTGAATGACGCGTTCATCGTGTGTGGATGATTTATGCAGCACGGTATGTAGGAGGAACTTCCAGTAAACCCCAGCCCTATCAACTGGAGGTTAATGGTTTGGCCGAACCGCCGGAGTCTCTGTAGACTGCACTACTGGGTGATGTTTGTGTATTAGACTATGTGACATGATTAGTATAACACTTCTGTATGCTATGGCATGTAGTTAGTCGTACTCACTTAGCTTCGTGCTAACTCCCCTCCATCTCCTCCCTGCAGGTTGTAGCTTGTAGATATTGCTTTTGGGAGAAGACGGGCATGGTGATGTTATGTTTGACAGGAGTCAACTCTGATGTTGTCTTGCTTTATGAAAACAATAATCTTTTTTAAACTTATTGCAAATATGTCTTCTCCGTATAAACAAGTATCTTGTAATGACACGTGACACAAGTTGTATTAACAATAGTTAATGTGGATATCGTATTTAATTAATATTGTGCTTTCGCCACGTATTTAAAAAAAATCAGCGGTGTCACATAATATATATAATAATATTATTTTAAATCTAAACGTTTTATGACTAAGTTATTATTATATTTTTATCACATTATAAAATATATATTTATATATATTTTTATTCATTTCTAGTTACAAATATTTGTTCGTGAATCCTTGGTCAAAATCATATAAATTTTAAATTTAAATTTGGTCAGAAATTTCCGGGTCGTCACACAAACCATAACCCTTATTTTATCGACAAGGTTAAAAAGTCACCACCTAGATTATCCAGAAATGATAATCTAAAATATCACACTTACACACTACCAATACATATTGGTTTACAATATTAATATGTTACAACAAAGTAAATCTCGAATGCAGTTTTAAACAATATTATACAAGCATGCTGACACCAAATCTTGTCCATATTTTAGCATGCAACAGCGGAAGCTCTTAATAATCACCTGAGAATAAATATGCTTTAAACGTCAACAAAAATGTTGGTGAGTTATAGGTTTAACCTATATATTTATCAAATCGTAATAATAGACCAAAAGATTTCATATTTCAATATACATCCCATACATAGAGATAAAAATCATTCATATGGTGAACACCTGATAACCGACCTTAACAAGATGCATATAGAATATCCCCTATCATTCCGGGACTCCCTTCGGACATAATGAATTCGAAGTACTAAAGCATCCGGTACTTTGGATGGGGCTCGTTGGGCCCAATAGATCTATCTTTAGGATTCGCGTCAATTAGGGGGTCTGTTCCTTAATTCTTAGATTACCAGACTAAAAAGGGGCATATTCGGTTTAATAATCCAGCCATAGAATGTAGTTTCATTTACTTGTGTCTATTTTGTAAAACATTTATAAAACTGCATGTATTCTCATCCCAAAATATTAGATTTTAAAAGTGGGACTATAACTCACTTTCACAGATTTTTACTTCGTCGGGAAGTAAGACTTGGCCACTGGTCGATTCACGAATCTATAACAAATATGTACATATATATCAAAGTATGTTCAAAATATATTTACAACATTTTTAATACGTTTTAATGTTTTAAGTTTATTAAGTCAGCTGTCCTCGTTAGTAACCTACAACTAGTTGTCCACAGTTAGATGTATAGAAAAATAAAGCAATATATATTATCTCGAATCAATCCACGACCTCATGTATACAAGCCTCAGGCTAGATCACAACTCAAAGTATATATAATATTTTAGAATCAACCTCAACCCTGTATAGCTAACTCCAACATTACTGCATTTAGAGTGTCTATGGTTGTTCCGAAATATATATATATAGATGGGTCGATATGATATGTCAAAACATTGTATTCGTGTCTATGGTATCCCAAGATTACATAATATATTAGAATACATGTATAATACAATATGAGTTAGCTAGGATATGATTAATATAGATTTGTTACCAATTTTCACGTAGCTACAACAAGAAAAATTATCCAATATTGTTTTACCCATAACTTCTTCGTTTTAAATCCGTTTTGAGTGATTCAAGTTGCTATGGTTTCATATTGAACTTAAGTTTATGAATCTAAACAGAAAAATATAAGTTTACAATCGGAAATATAGATTACAAGTCATTTTTGTAAAGGTGGTCATTTCAGTCGAAAGAATGACGTCTAGATGACCATTTTGGAAAACATACTTCCACTTTGAGTTTAATCATGATTTTTGGATATAGTTTCATGTTCATAAGAAAAATCATTTTCCCAGAAGAACAACTTTTAAATCAAATTTTATCATAGTTTTTAATTAACTAACCCAAAACAGCCCGCGGTGTTACTACGACGGCATATATCCGGTTTTACGGCATTTTTCGTGTTTTCAGGTTTTAAATCATTAAGTTAGCATATCATATAGATATAGAACATGTGTTTAGTTGATTTTAAAAGTCAAGTTAGAAGGATTAACTTTGTCTGCGAACAAGTTTAGAATTAACTAAACTATGTTCTAGTGATTACATGTTCAAATCTTCGAATAAGATAGTTATACATATATGAATCGAATGATGTTATGAACATTATTACTACCTCAAGTTTAGTAGGTAAACCTACTGAAAATGATGAAAAAATAACTTGAGCTTCAAAGGATCTTTGATGGCTTGGAAGTTCTTGAAATAGAATCATGACACAAAAACAAGTTCAAGTAAGATTATTACTCGAATTAAGATAGTTATAGTTATAGAAATTGAATCAAAGCTTGAATATGAATATTACCTTGATTTAGAAAGATAACCTAATGTAAATAACAAAGGTTTCTTGATCTTAGATGATTGCTTGGAATGGATTAGGAAACTTGGAAGTAAACTTGTAAACTTGGAAGTGTTCTTGATGTGTTCTGGAGTAATTGTTTTTATGATGATTATAGGTAATAACCAAAGCTTGTATTTGATAATTTTTGCTGAAAAAATGGTAACTTAGACGTTCGTGGAAGAGTGTATGTGTTTTGAGAGAGAATTAGGAAGAAAATTGGAAGTGAAATGGAGTAGGTGGTGAGTGGTGAAGGTGAGTGGGGTTAAAAGGAGTTCTTATTTTTGTTTCCTTGCTCATAAGTCATGCTAGTTGTCTAATTGTTGGCTCCACATGTTTGTTGACTATCTAGGTCTGCTAATAGTTGAATTATTATGTGTATATACCAATAGTATATACGTCTAGGAGCTGGGTATTGTACGAGTACGAATACGGTTGCATACGAGTAGAATTGTTGATGAAATTGAACGTGAATGTAATTGTAAGCATTTTTGTTAAATAGAAGTACTTTGATATGTGTCTTGAAGTCTTCCAAAAGTGTATTATTACAACATAATACACTACATGTATATACATTTAACTGAGTCGTTAAGTCATCGTTAGTCGTTACATGTAAGTGTTGTTTTGAAACCTTTAAGTTAACGATCTTGTTAAATGTTGTTAACCCATTGTTTATAATATCTAATGAGATGTTAAATTATTATATTATCATGATATTATTATGTATTAATATATCTTAATATGATATATATATACATTTAAATGTCGTTACAACGATAATCGTTACATATATGACTCGTTTCGAAATCCTTAAGTTAGTAGTCTTGTTTTTACATATTTAGTTCATTGTTAATACACTTAATGATATGTTTACTTATCATTTATCATATTTAAACATAGTGTAACAATATCTTAATATGATTCATATGTATTTAGTAAGATGTTGTTATAACGATAATCGTTATATATATCGTTTCGAGTTTCTTAATTCAATAAACTCATTTTATGTATATCACTCATTGTTAACATACCTAATGAGATACTCACTTATCATAATATAATGTTAACTATATATATCCATATATATGTCATCATATAGTTTTTACAAGTTTTAACGTTCGTGAATCACCGGTCAACTTGGGTGGTCAATTGTCTATATGAAACCTATTTCAATTAATCAAGTCTTAACAAGTTTGATTGCTTAACATGTTGGAAATACTTAATCATATGAATATCAATTTCATTTAATATATATAAACATGAAAAAGTTCGGGTCACTACAATCTGTACATATGGTGTCTTGATTTTGCAGATCAGAAAACGGAAGCAAATAAGGGTTTATGTTCCAAATTGATCTCTGACCTTAAATCATGACTAAAATCTTAATGTAGAATGTTAATATGACTAAAAAACACTTTAGAAACCTAAAACAAAAATAAAAACACAGATTTAACTTGCAGAATCACAACTTTCTCCAAAAACGATTAAAAACCCAAAAATACAATAGTCAAAATTTGAATTCGACAAAAACACTCTGTTTTGACACACACAAGCTCTGATTCCACTCTGTTGGAACGTTTAAACAGCATTTAACAACCGTTTGAAGCTATATCGAGTGCGGGATCCTCGATATAGTGTTTATATGTCGAAAACACTTGATTAGATGATCGATTAACTTTATATACGACTTGGAACATTTTGGAATCGATTAGGGTTGATGGTAAATGTTTAGGAGCACAATAAATCGTGTTAGGGTTCGTAACCTTGACAAGGAACCCGAACAAGCCTATATATAGAGATTGCAGGTCTTTCCGTACGGATGTATCCGGCATCCGTACGGATGTAACACATCCGTGCTACAATGCTCTATCCGTACGGATGTAAACACATTGTAATACTTTATGTTTTCTAATGTAGTCCAAATGAACGAGGGTTTTACATTTATGCACCAACAACTTTCTCTTTTCATTTATCATTATACATAATACTATTTTTGATGATCAATCACTGTTCACGAGGGTAATACTGTCTTTTAACCACACGTGGGCATTTTCGTCTATTTACTACCATAATTTAATAACTATAATACTTCTTGCCACCAACACTACACCTTCTACCACCATTAACCTCCTACCCTGCCACCATCACCACCTCTAGCTGCCATCACCGCCATTTACCACCTGCAGGCGCCACCACATGCCGCCGGCGAAACATTAACACCACACCAGAAGCATAACAGATGTGAAGATCCGCCCGGATCTGTCATCAACACTAAAAATCAGTTTAAAAATTATTTGCATTAAAGATTTTGGTGATGGAAGATGGGGAAAGAAAAGAACATATGTAATTGAATAACTCTGGATAATAGATAACTGTGATACCGACTTGGTGAAATCGAAAAGATGACCGGGTTAAAGTTGAGTTCAAAAATGCATTGGAAAAATACTTTTTCCGGTCAAAAAGAAACTTTCCTGCCGCAAAATTTGTGGAGCGTGGCGGCTTATAGTTGACGTATTTTGGAGCGTAAAGGAAGAACACCGATGATGACGGCAATTTCATGGTGTCGACGAAGGTGGAGGTGTCCAGATCTGTGAGATGGAGACGGTTGGGTAGTTATAACGACGGTTTCATGGTGATTCACAGTGGCTATTATATGGTGGTTTCGCGACGGCTATCTGATTAGGGATGAGTTGGAGTGGAGAGGTTTGTTTTCACAGGGAGTTGAAAAGATGAGAAAAGAAGTACAAAATAAAAATGCTTTTAGGGAGTTAAAAGCTAATGTCAGGTTTCTTTTTACTCTTTGAATTATTCTAAGGAAGAAGGAAGAATAGGAAGCTTATTGAGTACGCTTGGTTCAACATATTTATATTTATTATTTATATTTTATTATTGCAAATTTATAAAACGAACCGATCAAAGATCAACTAGGAGGTACTTGAAAATTGTGCACTAAGAAACTATATGTATAATTATTACGGAGTACTATTGATTTAATATTTATTATTAAATTATTATTATTATTATTATTATTATTATTATTATTATTATTATTATTATTATTATTATTATTATTATTATTATTATTATTATTATTATAAACTTAAAAGTATTAAAACTTACAAAAAATTATTGGGAAGCCTAGAGACAATCTGGGCCCCCACACCTCTAGCAATAGCAAAATCTATCCTAGTAAAAATATGAGCAGCAGCACCGGCACCAATATCTTGCGCCATCGAACTCTTCTGAACCCGCTTTAGTAAAGAAACAGCATCCTTTTCTAATTCCCCAAGGGAAGAAAATGAGAAAGGAATGAAACCATAACCAATCGCCTGACAGCTAGATTCGTACTTGACCCGCTTCCGACGAGCCGCATCAACCACCGCACGTCCAGGGACAAAGTCAGAAAGCCCAGACTGTGTCAAAGGAGAAGACCCTGTCAAGTCAACACAAACATCGCGACCACAATCCCAGGAATAAAGTAACACATCTGCAGGTCTGAGGGCCCTGTCGTTCCCTCCAGACAACCCAATGTCAACCTCCTTTCTCGCTGAAATCCCATATCGATAACAAACATCAACAAGGGAATCCCGAACAACATTATGTCGATGCTTAATACCCACCATACCATCACAAGACACCGCGTGATCCCCGAAAATATCCCCAGTAAAAACCCTTGAACAGGCAGAGCATGCCGTCGAGATAGAGAACAATGGAACACCCAACCGGTAGCACAACACACATCGGTAAGTCTTTGCGTTCATCGTCTGACCCAACCCCAAAATAGGGACTGCCCTTAGCCAAGCAGAGGTGTGATCACCCTGCTGCGATTTCCATAAGGCCGATTGTCGGGGAGATAATGAAAAAGTGGATTCTGCAGAAGCGGTAACCTTTGTGAAATAAACATCTGCCAATTTCTTCATGAGTATGGGGGCAGCGACCTCACTCTGATTACCTAAAATATCAAACCCAACCGTTTTATTAAACAGACCCAATGCATCTTCAAAAGCACGACCAAGACCAACAATACCCGCATGACGTAGGAGCTTGGTCTGCAACCCAGCAGACTATAATCGAGAAGCCAGAAAAGCATAATGACGAACATCTCCCGCAGAATAAACACCAAGCCCTCCAAATGCAAATGGCAAGGTGGCAAGCCGCCACTGCCAATCACCAAACCCAGGCCCTGAAGCAGTAACAATACGCTCCAAGGAAGATCGAAGGGCTCCATCGAAAGCGCGTTGAGCCGCCTCAAATATACTAGGAGGACAAGTACGCAAGGTAAAGTAGAGTTTAGAAACTCCCGTACATGCCCTAAGCAACAACAACTCACACTGAGGATCATCAAGCTTAGCAACCTTATCCATAAGCGCAATGGACTTGGTCAACCTTTGCATCACCAGTTCACTACTAAAACCAAGATCGGAACTTGCGGGGGTCCCAAGCAACTTAACACCATTTAAAGGTCGAGCAATATTAGGAGGAAAGACACCTACTTGCCTGCTGCGAGGGTCCTCCGTAGGCCAGAAAATTTCTGTTTTTTCAACGTTGAGATGAAGCCCAAAACGAGGCCCATCCCCCATAATCAAATGCAAAACCTTCCCCACCACCAAAGTGTCCCCAATAATAGTGCCATCATCCAAATACCACGCCTGAAGACAAACCTCAAAATTATCTCTGATTTTAGAAACCAAGGGTTGTAAGACCAAAGCAAAAAGTAGCGGACCAAGGGGATCACCCTGTTGCACCCCCTGAGAAGACCATAAGGTGTGGTTCTCATAATACAATCTTGCTGGATTAAAGTAGCAAAATTCAACCCACTGAGAAATGCTCGGACAAAGGCGGCGAACTTCATGTAACATGAACGTACGATCAACAAGATTGAATGCATTTTGAAAATCAACTAATAACATAGAGAGGCCAACATCAGAGCCACGATCCTCAATCAACCGATTCACAGCATGAAGAATAGCCTCACCACCTGAAGAAACACCAACACCAAATTGAAGACCATCGAAGTAACTTCCCAAAGACTGGCCAACCATAGTAGCGCCAACCTTCGAAACAAGACGTCGCCAAACAGTACCCACAGCTATAGGACGAATGCCACCGCCGGGCTTGACAAGCGGTGTGAGGGGAGCACTAGCTATATACTCTCCTAATCCCATAGGGCACCTTCTAGCTAGAAAGAGATTAACGACCCCGGTAATAGAGCCAACCAACTCATCTGAGACTGCCACAGCAGCACCACTCAAGCAATCCATAAGGTGTTGTGCACGTAAATCATCCCTACCACATGATGTGCCCCGAGGAAAACTTTTAATCTGGCCCAAAACAACAGCAGAAGTCGTAACGAGGTGTAGGTGATCAACCGGCATATCAGGCAAGGATGGAGCTATAGAAGAAGGATGCTTAGACAGCAAGTCCGCCAGCGTGGCGTCATTATAAGGAGCAACGCCTGATGAAGAAAGAACACGAGCTGCAGCGGTGTAATGGCCATCGCAAATCTTCCTACGACACTGCTTAATATTACGCTCTTCCAAATCAAGGACCTCATCACTAGCCACTGACAACATAGGAGAATCCTCTGCGAAATACTCCCTCACAAGCTGTAAACTTCCACCCGCTGTCCCCCAAGAGCAAATAGCACGAGAAATATTCTCTTCCTGATGCCGACGCTTTATCGAAGACCTAGACTCACGACAACTCCGTGGCCGAAAGGTTTTAAGGGTACAAAGGGGTAACACCAACAAAGAGACCCAACTAGAAATGTCATCAGGCTTAGAGATCACCTTATCAAGAGCACCTTTCAAAACCCGAGAAAACCCTAAACGACACTTGGGAGGGATAGACTTAACCGTGCGAAACCCCTTAGAGAACAAACGATCAAGGAGAGCCACGTCAAAACCATCGTTATGATTACGCACCGAACCATCCTCAATACAAAGTCGAGCAGGAGAAGAGGGGGCTAGTGGCTTGGTAAAATTATTAAGTACAAAACGAACAACACCATTTCCCTCATCGGGGGGAGGCACATCTGGGCCCCTACCATGACGGCACTTAGCACGTACCGTGTGTGTTTTGTAGCAAACACCACATAACCAAATCCCCATACGCCTAAAGGTAACATCAGCCTCAGTATAAACACCCAAATTAGAAGTAAGAGAATGTCGAGCGATACCACAATGACGATCACTAAGATGCTTGATAAGAGAACTTCTAACAAGCCCATTTCCACTCCCATTTTGACAGCCACTAAGACCCACAAAGGGACAATGAAACTTCACAGCGGCATGTGACATAGCTACACACAACCTTTAGTTGTAGTGCATAGCTAAAAAGACAGATGCAAAAACCTCATACACCGTAATATAATTAAAACCATGAAGCCAAGTTAAAACTCATTGGGGACTTTTAACAAACACCTTGTGGGCATCCCAAAAATATTATTATTATCTCAGCTCTAAAAAACGTAGATCGTAAATCTAAACCTAACCACAAGTAACCCTCCTTCTAATGACGCCATCAACCGCAAGACATCTGTATATTGGACAGTCAAATAAAGCTGAAATCAATTTGCTTCCATTATCTCTATAGCAGTAAACTAACAATTTCATACACACACAAACACATCTGTATATCAGTGACGGCAACAGTTACCACTTGCACGACTTGGATTTAAAGGGTTTTCTGGGGGTGTCCATGCGTGTTTTGTGAACTTTAATAAATAATTAAAAAGAATCTATACTCATTATTATTATTATTATTATTATTATTATTATTATTATTATTATTATTATTATTATTATTATATTATACTAACTATATCTAATAGACAAAAACTATGAATAGTAAATAGAGATATTTTCGATTTTTTACCTTTTTAAAAAAAAAATTTAACTAAATTTCATTTCACCAACAAAGCCCCCCCACACTTTTTCCAAAAATTCAAATCGACCCTCAAACAGGGGGTAAAGTGTTAAATAATCATTTTTATAAAAAAAAAATCTTAAATAAACTCCACCTAAATATTCAACAGGTCATATCTTCTCGCTCGCAACGAGTTAAATTTTTCCGACACCATCGTTATACTCGAAATAATTTTAGGAACACAATGTCACTAACTATACGCAAAACGGACGCTTTTTAAAAAAAGCTAAATATTTGGGGTACTTTTCATACACGTTGATTTTGCGTTAAATTTTTAAAAGTTGACAATTCCATAGCGAAACGCGGAGATGCACATATATTGTTAATTTAAAATAACATTTAAATCTTTCACGGGTTATACCTTTTAGTTCGACTCGAGTTGCGCTTCAACGACATCATCGTTAGCAACGAAATAATTTTACAAATTAAATGCAATAAAATACATTGAAAACCGAACACCCGGCTCAAAGTTAGGGTTCGTAAACTAGTTATTATTATTGAGGATAGTGATAAAAGTAATAAATCGGCTAAATGTTAAATCTTCTCGATTATTTGTTTGGTGCACACCAATAATCCAACCGTTTAGACCACACAACACCGAACAACATGGTAATTGCCTTTTTTCTTTAACAAAAGTAAAGTAATAATTTTTTTTTTTATTTCTTTATTTTTTAAACGTTCACCTAACTGACTATTAAACGATTAAGAAATCCCGCAGTGAAGCGCGAGTTTTGTTTTTCTCGTTGTTACTATTATTTTTATTTGCAAACTCTAACTAACCAAGATACTAATTAGTCATTAAACTTATATTTTTTTAACGCACATATATCACACGGGTTAAAAACCTAGTTTTATAGTTATATATACTTAAATTTTCAATCCCCATGTAACTATAATTCCACACGTGAAATGAAAATAAGGCTTAGCACAACTGATTTGCCATATTTAGGAAAAAAACCCATCAACCTGTTTTATACCTCATAGAAAGCATGAACCAGAATTTACATAAATAAAATTAAATCATATACATTGTGTACGTAATTATGTATATATAATCGTGTTTATTACATTACACTTTTGATTAACACATGATCACTTTGATTCTCTAGATGATCCATGGCAGCTCCATATTCATATCATCTCCTAAGTATTCTTCTAACCTTCTCATTATCTATCCACGGCACCTTAACAGTTGACTACAGAGTGATCAATACGGTCCCACAAACGCCCGGTGGACAACGTTTCGAGAGAGAAATTGGAGCTGCCTACATAAAGCAAGTAATGGGGCAAGCTAACAACTTTATATGGTCCACTGTCTTCCAACAAAACGCCCCTCCAGAACGAAAAAATATACCGTTCGTGAATCTTTATGTCTCCCAATTCAGACCAGGCGATGGCGGTGTTGCACTTACATGGGGTGAGAACAATATTAATGTGAGTACTACTCAATTGGCAGGGTACAGAGGTAGCGGGAATTGGGACGTCAGAAAAGAGTACACGGCCGTTGTGTACCACGAAATGACTCATGTTTTACAATGGGGTGGAGGGGGGCGAGCGCCCGGAGGATTACAAGAAGGTGTTGCGGATTTTTCAAAAATAAAAGCGAATCTGATGCAACCTGGATTTGCAAAACCAGGAACAGGGGATAAGTGGGATCATGGGTATGGTGAAACGGCCCGTTTTCTTGAGTACTGTGATAGTCTAGCACCAGGTTTTGTGGCAAGGTTAAACAAAATGATGAGGAATGCTTATGATGTCGCCTTTTGGAGACAGTTAACGGGGAAACCGTTAGAGCAACTATGGAAAGAGTACAAGGCTAAATATGGTAACGTTTACAGCGTTAACGTTACAACATAACCTTGTCAAATGTAATTATATTTATGATGTACTGTAATTGTTTTATGGGCTTGTCTAATGTGTGATTAAGAGCATATGATAAATACCATTGACACTGTTATATTCACAAATTTACTAAAACATCTGTTATTAATGGATTTTCCTTTGTTAATTATTAGGTTAATAACTTCATATTCATTTGTTTACACACTCACTCCTACTTGATACTCTTCTTAATGTGGCAAAACTTGAAATTAGTGTTAGGAGTGTCAAGTGTGTTTTCAACATAACTTAACGACTAGAAAACATGAAGTTTTTCCGACTAATATAGTCAATCGAATTCATTCAATCTATACATCAAATAATATTTTAAATCTGAACTCCTCATTTTCTAAAATCCATGGCCATATTCAAGCCAAAAAATCCCCATCAATCAATTTCAATATATTTACTAAAAATAGAATCCATTTTCATACAAGCTGCAATAGAATTTACATAAATAGAATCCATCATATGTATTTAACTTTTATGAAACTTCAATTTCATGCCATTTGACTCGATACATGATTCATGGCTACCAATTTCTTTATCCTGTTAACCCTCCTAACCTTCTCATTATCTTTTTATGGAACCTATGCCGTTAATTACAAGGTAACAAACGTTGTTCCAGACACTCCCGGGGGGCAACGTTTCGAGAAAGATATCGGAGTTCCATACACGAAACAAATAATGGAAGAAAGTGTCAACTTTATATGGTCCAAAGTCTTCCAAACAGAAGACCCCACTGAACGAAAACCAATAGAATCTGTAAACGTTTTTATTGATGATCTTAAAGATGGCGATAAGGGTGTCGCGTTAATGTGGGGAGGGAATAATATTAATTTTAGTAATACGAAAATAGAAACGTACACAGGAGAAGGGGCATGGGACGTTAAAAAGGAATTCACGGCCGTTATGTACCATGAAATGACCCATGTTTTGCAATGGGGTGGGGACGGTACAGCGAACCCAGGGTTGCAAGAAGGGTCCGCAGATTATACAAAAATAAAAGCGGACCTGATGCAACCTGGATTTGCAAAACCAGGAACCGGGGATAAGTGGGATCATGGGTATGGTGAAACGGCCCGTTTTCTCGAGTATTGTGATTCTGTTACCCCAGACTTCGTGGCGAAATTATATAAGAAGATGAAAACTAGCTACGATGACTCGTATTTTCAAGAATTAACTGGGAAGCCCGTGGATGAACTTTGGAAAGACTACAAGGCTAAATATGCAGGTAAGGGCATTACTACATAAATGAAAAATAATTTTTTATCCTATCATTTCATAACAAGGATCATCCTCCTACTTTGAGATTGTGACTTGACCGCAATCCACGTATTCTCTTTAGTAGTTCAATCCCAAACCCATGTCCCTTTAAGTACGGTTTACGCAATTTTCCTCTTACATATTTACAGTGGGACCCGTGGGTGTAGGCCCGCCAGAAGGTCGATTTTACCATTTTTTTTTAATTCTCACTAGTAATTGTGATTCTCAATCTTACCATGTGTTAATATTTAATTACGTAAGATTATGATAAATCATTACTATACGTAAACATGTTGGGAGTTGAGGCGGAGCTAAGATATATATATAAGAGGTGGCAAAAAATTTCCCTTTCTATCTTCTTGAGGTGGCAAAAAAAAAGTGTGGAAAAAGTCACGTGATAATTCAGTTAACCGTTACTTAGATAATTATCGGATGAAAGCCAGTAAAGTCTCCCGTTAGATAAACAAGATTTGAGAACCTATGGATTTTTTTTTTTTTTTTTTTTTTTTTTTTTTTTTGTAAGCGAGGAAACCCTCCTATGAACGAGCACATTGGCTCCCCCATAGAAGGTAAAACCTCGGGTAATCAAGCCCCCCGAGCGCGAGACCTGGTACCGGGTGAATTGCGCATTATGCGCACACTCTAGTCACACTCCCTTTTTGAACAATTTGGGATAGCCAGGAATTGAACCCGGGTGGTGTGATTCATTGGGCAACTCGGTGACTACTCAGGCAGGCCTGAATGGTTTTATAACATCATTAGACGATAAAAAAGTTGCAGAATAGTTCGTGTTTGAGGAAAATAATAGATACTTGAATGGACTTTTTATTTCACTTTTATTTTGTGGTTACTTACAGATGGGAACAAACCAGGACCGGCTCGCAGATTATCTAGCATTTACGACTATTCTACATAAAGCTTGTTAAGTGTATGCCAGAGTTTATCTGAAAGCGGAGTATATTTAACAATGAAGTATAAGGTACCAATAACAAATAAGTCATTTTAATTTTTCATCGATGAATATGATGTAATTAAGAGTATATATAGATTTGTAGTTTATAGTTAAATTTGACATTTGTAGATCTGTTGCCACTTGCCGGTGCCCATCTCAAATGGCCTAGTAATGGCATTTAACACAACCTGTAATTGCAAACGGAGTATTTATAGGCTAGCAGCTTCTGAAAAAGTATTTATATACTAATGTACTTATACAATATCAATACACTTGAAATTCTTATATCAATAACAATATTATATAATTGTAATATTATATATATATTATATTATATATTATTGTTACTGTAATTGTTAGTTCATATAAATGCAATTGTGATTCAGTCAGTTCACATATGTTACTGGTAACCTAACCACACGGCCGTCTCATTGATTCCGAGAGCCCTATGCGAGATATATAGGAGGGCCCTTAAACGTTAAATATTTTTTGGTTTGACTTGGGTTTGATTTGTTTTGCGAACCAACTAATTCTATGGAGACCACTTATTTTGCAAGTTTTCTAAAGTCATCAATGGCAAAAAAATGTAATACATACAGAAGTTTAATAATAATAAAAAAGCCACTATATCAATTTTAATAACCTTTGTTCGCGCTTCATGGATCTTTTTAGAAATATATTAACAGATTGTGTATAGTTATATACTCCATAGAATTTAGAAAATTTTGGGCCCCTAAAATTTTCGGGCCCTGTGCGACTGCAAACTTTGCACATGCCTCGAAGACACCCCTGCCTAACCATATGATATGACAAGAGTACAAAACCACGTACAGTTTGACATTTCATCAAACAGTTGGCGTACACCAAACACACATCAAACAGCACCACGTATATCCTTCAGCTTACTCGCCGCCGTTTGATTAACCACATATTGAAACAATTTTCGTAATCAAAGAGTTAGTAACATAATCCATTCTTCAAAAAAACATGAGAAATGAGCAAAAAATAACCTTATTAATAACCCAATGAGAGTGATTGTAAGCACGAATAAAGAGCTCGTTGAGAGCTGCAGGATCGTTGTAATCGAGCACTCGGTAATTGACAACGTCTTTTCGGGCGTATTTGCCGGGAGTCCCCTCGCCAGCCGGAGAACTTCACCGGTAAATTCTCAACGCTAGTTGCATATCAACTCCGGTTAAATTAGAAATGGGCTCTTATCTTTTAATTGGGCCAGCTACTCAACAAACTCATTTTTACAAGATGTTCAAAATAAAGAGGTGGTTTTTTGGGTAACCGCGCAACACTAGACATGATTTTTAAACGATTATATGCATAATGTTGATCCGAGGACTTTAACCTCAAAGTTAAAAGGGCACCTCAATACCGATAGGCCATTAAACCACCATTAACTATGACCGCAACGTGGAGGCAAATGGTGCTCTAAAAAGGTAAAAAGTGGTGGTTTGACTATGACGTGGCAATGTCATAGAGTGAAAACAAATAAACGTGTGTGTTATTTTTTGTATTAAATATGAGTGTGAAGATTTTAAGTGATGTGGTAAAATTTGATTAGAGTAGTATAGAAAAAAATAAATCAAATAATATAGATATATATCTTTGTAAAATTTTGATTGGCTGAAAATAAATCGAGTTGTTCTTTTCTTCTCATCACAAAAAACTTGACTAACACCAACCGGCGTGACACTCTGACACCGGGTTAACTTATGTCGTTATTTGCCACTTGGTCTTGCATGGCTAACGCTATAGATTTGAGGATAGAGGTCTTAATCATAACCCTTAAACAATGTTTATAAAAGCCAATATATATGTATTATATTTATCTACTTATTTAGACATGTAACAAACTAGGAATAGATTGTGATATAGAATATCATCTCAAAATAAAGGGAAAGTTTGTTAGCTAGCATGGAAAGCAATCCATGTAATTGTATATAAACAGATACACATCAATGAGAAAAACCATGGTTAATATTTTACATGGTATCAGTCCATCTATCGATCCTCTTCTACTAAACCTTCTTCACGTTTCTCTCTTTTCTGCTATCTCTATCATTATCACTATGACTGATTCAAGCAAGTTTCACCCTGCCATCACAGTTCACAACATTAAAACTGCCATCCCAATTACCCTTGATCTTGATACAAGTCAATATGGATCTTGGGCAGAGCTTTTCCAAATCCATTGTCGAGCATACCAAGTGCTTGATCATATCATTACCCCAACCGAATCTTCTTCATCCTCCACCACCATAACTGATACACAAAACATGAACACAGCTCCTCCTGAATCTTGGGATCGTTTAGATGCCATAGTGTTACAATGGATCTATGGCACCATTACAATTGGCCTGCTCAATACAATCATGAAACCTGGATCAACTGCTAAGGATGCTTGGGATCGAATCAAGAATATTTTCCAGGACAATAAAAACTCACGGGCTATTCACTTACAACACAAACTTACTAACCTTCGTCTTGATGATTTCCCGAACATCTCAGCTTATTGTCAAGAAGTCAAGCTTGTCTCTGATCAGCTCGTCTCTGTTGCACATGCACTTGAAGAAAACACCATAGTCTTACAATTGATATCTGGACTCAACGATAACTATGACACCATTGGTTCTCAATTGGCTCATACGACCCCACTTCCGTCCTTCTATGCTCCTCGATCAGCCTTAATTCTTGAAGAATCACGCAAGCATAAACAGACCGCTAACTCCTCCTCATCTGTCACCACTGATTCGGTACTTCTGGCCACCTCCAATACACCAGCGAAACCGCCATCATCAAACAATTCCGGTGGCTCCAACTACAATAGTACAAATTATGGGGGTAATCGTCACTCTGGTAGCTCCAGTTTCAGCCGTGGTGGTCGGAATAATCAACGAGGTAATTATCGTGGTAGGGGTTTTTCTAACAGGGGAGGAAGAGGGCGTTCCTCTTTTTCTTATGGGTCATATACTGTGAAAGGACCCGTCCTAATCCATCTGGACGAATACATTACATTTGGTTACATCGTGAGGTACTTGACCTCTATATGATACATTTTACAAACATTGCATTCGTTTTTAAAAGATAAACTTTCATTACATCGAAAGTTGACGGCATGCATACCATTTCATAATATATCCAACTATAATTGACTTAGTAATAATCTCGATGAACTCGACGACTCGAATGCAACGTCTTTTGAAATATGTCATGAATGACTCCAAGTAATATCTCTAATATGAGTAAATGCACAGAGGAAGATTTCTTTCATACCTGAGAATAAACATGCTTTAAAGTGTCAACCAAAAGGTTGGTGAGTTTATTAGTTTATCATAAATAATCATTTCCATAATTTTAATAGACCACAAGATTTTCATTTCTCATAATTACACATCTCGTATCAGGCATTTCGCAAACTGCATAGAGATAAAAATCATTCATATGGTGAACACCTGGTAACCGACCTTAACAAGATGCATATAGAATATCCCCATCATTCCGGGACACCCATCGGACATGATAAACTCGAAGTACTAAAGCATTCCAAATTCCAGAATGGGGCTTGTTAGGCCCGATAGATCTATCTTTAGGATTCGCGTCAATTAGGGGTGCACTAATTCTCAAAATTAGTGATGTTCCCTAATTCTTAGATTACCAGACTATAAAGGGGCATATTCGGTTTAATAATCCAGCCATAGAATGAAGTTTTAAGTACTTGTGTCTATTTCGTCAAACATTTATAAAGCAGCGCATGTATTCTCAGTCCCAAAAATATATTGCAAAAGCATTTAAAAGAGGAGCAAATGAAACTCACCATACTGTATTTTGTAGTAAAAATACATATGACGACATTGAACAATGCAGGGTTAGCCTCGGATTCACGAACCTATATTATTCATATATATATATCAAAATATATGATAGTAATCGAACAATTTTATATATTGTTATTAATAATATATTTGTTATATTATATGTTATTTAGATATATTTAATTTGTGTGTTGTATATATCTGTTATTTACCATTAATAATATTAAAACTGTATTTTACGATTTATATTTAATAAAAATATTTACTTATTTATTAATTGATATCTTTTATCTATAGCTTAATTAATATCTTTGTAATAATAAAAATATAGTGTAATGTATTCTTATATAAAAATATATATTTGTAATAATATTGATAGTTTTGGTTATAACAAAATAATAACTTTAGTAATAATGATGATAATGATAATAAGTTTAGTAATAATAATACTAATAATCATATTAATACTAGTAATGATAATATTCTTAATAATACTAATAATTATAAAATGATACGAATTCTAATATTAAGGATAAACATAATAAATTTTATTACTTTCATAATAATAGCAATAATAATAATCTTAATTATAATGATGATAATAAAAATAATGATTTTGATACTTATAATAATAATTTAATAATAATGAAGATAATAATAATAATAATAATACTTAAAGATAATACTAAAATGAGATTAATATTCATGATACTTATATTAATACTAATGATAACAATAATTATAATACTTATAATTGTAGTTATGATAATAATAATAATAATAATAATAATAATAATAATAATAATAATAATAATAATAATAATAATAATAATAATAATAGTTATAATACTAATAATAACAATAATAATAATAATAATAATAATAATAATAATAATAATAATAATAATAATAATAATAATAATAATAATAATAATAATAGTAATAAAATAACAAAGTACAACCTTTGAAGACAAGCTTTTAAAAACAAAACGCCACTGCCCGGATTCGAACTCACAACCTCTCGTTTAACACCACACGCCCAAACCGTCGAACCATCACTCTAACCTGGTAATATTTGCGTGAATAAATATTTAATATGTACGCAACTGTTTAGAATCTTCATAATAAGTTCATCATCAACATCATCATTCTGCATAACATCTCATCATCATCATAATAGTGTCATCATCAATTTCATAATCGTAGCATCATCTTACTCGTCATCATCATCCATTATGACATCATTATTATCACAACCGAATCATGATCATCCTAACACCATACCTCACGGTTTCTTTCATCACCGTGAATCATCACTTAATCAAACTATTATCATGATCATCAATCAAATACGATCATTATCATCCCTAACCACGTCTCATCATTATCATAATCATTACCATAGTTTAATCATCATCGTCACTTACATAATTCATCATCATCATGCCTTTATTATTATTTTTATCTAATTCTAGTTATACCTTACACATGTACGACCCAAAATTTGATCCATCACTAGCCTAAATGATCTAGGAGCCCAATGGCACTTTTAAGATGATTGAATTGTGGGTATTGTTTTAACCTTGCAGTCCATTAATAGCCAACGAGAGAAAAAAAATAACTCGATCCAATAACAGTAAATGCTCGATGGCCTAACAAATAAACAGATACTCCGTAACAGGTTCAATTTTCTGAGTGGGGTCTTCATCACCCACTTGCGGGATTTCTTTGTTGCATTAATTCATCTCTAATCAAACCGAAGTAAAGAAACTATTTTAAATGAAATTGTTGGATTGGAGTTGGTATCCAATACATCCCCATCTTGTACCCTACGTCCCACTAACCAATTCTAATTTGACGTCTAAAATCATGCAATCACAATCCCATTTGTTCTCCAATTTGCGGTACAAAAACTGTCCCACCATTTTGATTGTATGGGTAGTTGATAAGGTATTATATAATGTTATCAATTATGTTCCATTTGTAATAAAAACTGCGAACATATCAACTCTCTTTTACATTTGGTAACTTGCTCCTCCGAAAAAAAAAACGTGGTGTGTGATTCCTATTTGGCTCGAGCAGCAATAGAAGAAAGAAAAAGTATATGGCTGCGACAGTTTAAGCTGAACTAAAGAAAGAAGGAAAAAAATGGCAGTGGAGAAGAGAAGAAAAAAAAATGGTTAGGGTGTCTCCTATTTAACCATGATTTATCTACGTTGTATTATGGCTAATTGATCGCAAGAGAAAACAGAAGTACACGAGCATCATGGGAGGTTTGTTTTGTGTTTTTCAACGAAAGGATATAATGAAGGGAGGTATCGAGAGAGATTGCGGTCATTATATAAAGGTGGTGATCAAAAAATGATAAGGTGATGGTTGTTCTCGACCATCAATAGAAACTGGTTTGCAGTTGAAATAAATGATGATGGTTCATGGTTGGTAGCCTATGATGAAGGTGAGGTTCGGTGTTTGTTTGAATTATCACACAAGAAAGAGAGTGGGTTCAAAAGGTGGTGATATCAGTGATAATGGTAATGGAGAATGATTCGTTTAACTCCTGAGATGATTAATTATATCATGTATGAATCTGTCGACTTCTCTTTAATCAGACAACAAGGACAATTAATTCGATTTAGTGGGGTTGTTAATTCTGTCAGAGAATCAATCAAGAATAGAGAAAGATGAAGAAAAAGATATAAAATTAGATGTCGATACATAACATATTTTTGGATTGTTCTTCTGCTATGGATCGTGATATCTACTGGATTGGGAACATAAAGCAAAAAAAATGCTATTGCCTGATAACGATTGAAAACCTAATACATAGTTTATTTACATTTATATACGATATTTATATATTTCTATATATGTATTAATATCTAATTTCTTTTATATCTGATTATATCCATAGTTATATATATATATATATATATATATATATATATATATATATATATATATATATATATATATATATATATATATATATATATATATATATATATCCGTTTGTATATCTTTGTCTTATTAAATTTCTGTAATATTAATTTATGATATCAATCTATTAATAATTTTAATAAAAATAGGAACTAGTAATAATAGAAATATAATATTGATAATATTAATAATAATTCCCTCAACATGATATTAATAATAAAAGTAAAATAAAGAAAGAAAAAAAAATGATAATAATTATATTATTATTAATACTAATAATAATACTACTCATAATAATATAAATAATAATAATATAACGATTTATATATATTTATTTTCATATCAATAATTACTAATATAGATGTTAATATTGAAAGTAGTAATAATATTACTAAATCAACTATAATTTAGCTTGTAACTAAACTTATTATATTAATGTTACATTTTATTGTTTATGTAATATGTATACTAATATAAATTGAATCTTTAATATTCAAACATTACAATTCATATGTATTCATTTCAATAACAATCTGATCATTGTTTTACCTTTTTAATTCAATTGATTAAAGTGAAATTTATTAATTAAAAATATTACACTTATATATATATATATATATATATATATATATATATACATATATATATATATACATTTTTATTTACACAAAATTGTTCGTGAATCGTCGGGAGTAGCCAAATGTTAAATGATTCCATAAAACTAGTTCAAAAGATTTTTGAGACTCAACATTATAGACTTTGCTTATCGTATCGAAATCATATAAGGATCAAGTTTAAATTTGGTCGAAAATTTCCGGGTCGTCACATACTGGGCCACATCATGGGCCAAACGGACAGTGGGCTGGACATTTTAATGGGCAGAATTCAAATGGACAATATGGCTCTTGGGTTTGGCAAAATGCAAACTGGACCCCTCCTCCAGCTTCTTATCCTACAGTACCTTTTAACAGGCTCAATTACAACTCGGCCCAACCAGGAATACTTGGTCCAGGTCCACGTCATCCTCCACTTATGCGCAGTCTGTTTCTTCTACACCTACGGATATTGAGCAAGCTATGTACACCATGAGTCTTCATCCTCCCGACGTTAATTGGTACATGGATACTGGTGCTACTTCTCACATGACAGGTTCCGCAGGTAAACTCATGTCTTATTCTCAACTAAGTCTTCCTCGTAAAATAATTTGTTAGTAATGGTAATAGCATTCTAATCCAAGGGTATGGCCACACCTCCTTTCCTTCTATCAATCGTCCACTTTACTTATCACATGTCTTACACGCACCCCATTTTATTAAAAACCTTATATCTGTTCGTCGTCTTACTATTGAAAATAATATATCACTTGATTTTGATCCTTTTGGTTTTACTGTGAAGGATTTTCCACAGGGGACCCCAATCATGCGATGTAACACCTCCGGTGACCTTTACCCTCTTCAACTTTCAAAGCTTCATCAACATATTTCGTCTGCTTTTCTTGCTTCCTCTGAGTTATGGCATAAACGTCTTGGTCATCCAGGCACTAGTATTTTACATTCTTTGAAAAATAATAATTACATCCCTTGTAATTCAAATATTAGTAATAAGATTTGTCAATCGTGTGTTTTTGGCAAACAAATAATAGTTACCCTTTTATCCTTCTCTATCTAATACATTTTGTGATGACCCGGGAATTTCCGACTAAATTTAAACTTAATCTTTATATGATTCCGACACGATAAGCAAAGTCTGTAACGTTAAGTCTCGAAAATTTTAAACTATTTATTATATCCATTTACCCTTTGGCTAAATCTCGACGATTCACGAACAATTAATTGTAAATAGATATGTGTGTATGTATATATAATTAATCATTCAAAATATAATTTGAAGTATTATAATAATAATTATTTAAAATATATCTCTATATATAAATAAAGTATATAAAAAATAATAATAATAATAATAATATTAAATGCCTGTAATACTCGTTTGAGGTTCCGATTAACATTAAGCAAGTTGAATTCAAACTTATGTAATTTTAAAATAAAAAGATGATCCGAAAATGAGTTATATAAGTTATAGGCTTATTAAAAGTATATTTAGGATCCAATTATTTAATTTCAACAATTTTTATATTTCACCCCTAGATGAGAGGGACAATTGATGTAATTTTTACTTAATAAATTAATGATCGAATTTTATACCATAGTGATCAAAATAAATAAATATAGTTATTTTAAAAATATGGAATTTTTCTAAGAACTTTTATCCGTCATTAATTAACAACGGACTACAATATAACACTCCTTGAATCAATAATATGACAAGAAGCCCACTGCTAACTATTCCACAAATATGTTATATGTTACTTGCACGTCCCTTTTCACCTTAATAGATTTATAATATATTATTATTATTATATTATTATTAATATTTACACCCGTGAAGCTACAACTCCAATCATACAACTTCAATCATACAGCAACATGATCATCTTGATTTCACTGTTTCCTTTTTGTTTAATTCAACACATAAGCGAAACTTTTATTATTATATTGTAATTATTATTATATTATGTTATATATATATTACATAAAGTTATTTATATATATATATAGATATATGTATGGAATGTAGAGAGGAAGATCACCATCATCATGCCTTTCCTTCTCTTCTTGTTCGGCAGACTTCAACCAACTCATCGCCACCAGCCACCATCGACTGTCACCACCGGAACCACCTCAACATCATCATCCTCCACCTTTCTTCTTCGTGGACCTCATAAACAACACCTCCATCATCGAAACCACATCAAACACCACTCCTTTGCCACCTAACCTTCACCCCATTTTCGCCTCTTCCTCATCTATATCCCTCCTTCTTCGGTAATGTTAGAGAACCGTTGCCACCAACCATAACCACCATCATCGCGAGCCACCCACACTACCTCCTTCCACCATTCACCACCCCACGACCACATCCATCACCACCAAAACACGTCACCCATTTGCAGCTACTAATGTTGCTTCTTTTCACTACTCAAACCAACCACCACCATCTAATTTAAATAAACCCACCATAGTGATCTACAACCACCATGTCCGCCACCAATCACCATTTTTTTTTGTTTTCTCCATCGTAAACCCAACTTGAACAAACAACCTGCAACTCGATATTGATTCTAATCATAACCCACTTGTTGATGAAATGATTCGTTGGTAATGGAAGACGAGAAAGATAATGATAATGATAATGATGATCGAGGTTGAAGACGATGAATAGTGATTAAGTAAATATTATTACGGTACTGTTATGATGTATTAAGATGATGAGGATTAAAAGACGATGATGATCGTGATTACATTAGATGGTGATATTCAAACAGTGATGGCGATGAAGATAAATATAACAATGAAGAAAATGATGCATAAAATGATGATGGAGATCGATTGCTGTGACGATAATTAGGATGTTGATTTTGATGAAGACAGTGTTAATGAAGTAGGTTAAGATAACGATGATGATGTTGATGATCCTATATAATTTAGTATGATGTTGTTAATTGAGTTTGAATACGACGGTTATATGAATTAAAAGAAAATACGTACCAAATAATTCAAGAAGAAACAGATAGAGCCATGGATTAGGAGCGTTTCTGTAACCTGACAGGTCCTGGGTTCGAATCCAGGCTACGACAATATTTTTTTATTTATCAAGAGAAGCTGTGTGTTGAAAGCATGGGCTGAAAACTTGTTTGTTGGGCCATGATTCAATTCGAATTTGGGCCGGAATAATTCAATTTCCTGGTTGGGCCGAGGAGTTGATAAAGGTTGATGAAGGTAACTGATATTAACGATGGTGGAAAAAGAAGATGAAAAAGAAAACTGATATATAATCGGGGTAAATATAAATAGATTAGGAGCTATCTTAGAATAATGCAATAGAGCAGCTGGTTAATGAATGTTTCGGGTTATCGCGAGGTTGTGGGTTCGAGCCCTGGCAGCGACGTTTTTTTTTTTTGTATATTAAGGTAGCCTTTCTTATTATTAGTATTATTGAATTATTGATATTATAATTATTATTACTACTACTACTATTATTATTATTATTATTATTATTATTATTATTATTATTATTATTATTATTATTATTATCATTTTTATAAAAATTTATAAAATTATCATTTAGATTATGATTAGTATTATTATTATTATTATTATTATTATTATTATTATTATTATTATTATTATTATTATTATTATTATTATTATTATTATTACTACTACTATGAATATAAAAGAGGTTAATTACGACTAATTTTGAATATACGAAAATGTTAGTAAAAGATGATACGGAAAAAGATTATAATTACATTAACACATGTACGATAAAAATTATGATTATGAATTAGAATTAATGAATTCATATTTATAAGTTAGGAATTAGGCACGAAGATTTTTATGACTATTGATATTATTATTATTATTAAAAAATATCGTCAGTTTTAAATTTATCATTATTTTTAAAACCGTCATTTTTATTAAGACTATCATGATTAGTAAAATTATCCTTTCTACTAAAATTTTCATTATTAGTAAAACTACCATTTTTACTATCATTATTATTAATATAATTATTATTATTATTATTATTATTATTATTATTGATATAATTTTATTAAATAAATATTAATTATATAAAAATATTTAATACATATAATCTAACTATATTAATAATTCTATAAGGAATATTAATTAGCTATCTAAAAGATATGATATATTTAGTTTACTATTTTAATATAACAGATATATAGATATATATAACAATTGAAATAACAAATATATTACTATTTTTTAAAATAAGTAATATATTGTATAAATAATAAATATATACTAAGTTGATTATTATTATATGATAAATTATATGTTTTAATATATATACAAATGATATAGGTTCGTGAATTCGAGGCCAACCCTGCATTGTTCAGATGTTCAATTTAGTCATATGTATTTTTACTACAAAATACATTAGGTGAGTTTCATTTTCTCCCTTTTTAAATGCTTTGCAATATATTTTTGGGACTGAGAATACATGTGCTGCTTTTATAAATGCTTTACGAAATAGACACAAGTAATTGAAACTACATTCTATGGTTGGATTATCTAATTGAATATGCCCTTTTTATAAAGTCTGGTAATCTAAGAATTAGGGAACAGACACCCTAATTGACGCAAACTCTAAAGATAGATCTATCGGGCCCAACAAGCCCCATCTAAAGTACCGGATGCTTTAGTACTTCGAAATATATATCATGTTCGAAGGAGAATCCCGGAATAATGGGGATATTCTTATATGCATATTGTGAATGTCGGTTACCAGGTGTTCAATCCATATGAATGATATTTTTGTCTCTATGCATGGGACGTATGTTTATGAGAAATGGAAATATGAAATCTTGTGGTCTATTAAAATAATGAAAATGATTATTTATGTTAAACTAATGAACTCACCAACCTTTTGGTTGACACTTTAAAGCATGTTTATTCTCAGGTATGAAAGAAACCTTCCGCTGTGCATTAGCTCATTTTAAGGACATTACTTGGAGTCGATCATCGCTCTGGGATCAAATGTTGATGACTTCGTCTGGATGGATTAGGAAGGGGCATTTCAGTTGGTATCAGAGCGGTGGTCTTAGCGAATCGGGTCTTGCATTAGTGTGTCTAACTGATAGTTATTTAAATGCATTAGTGAGTCTGGACTTCGACCGTGTCTGCATGTCAAAAGATTTGCTTATCATTTCTTGTCGGAAATTACCTGCGTATCATTCTTAGTCTAGACATGTCTTACTGCCTCTATTGCATAGACAGTGTATAGATAAATTCATATCTTAGCGTATCTGTTATTGTTACCTTTGCCTGACAGCTTCCGTAGATTCCTCCGTAACTTATGGGATTTTAGTATTATATATGCATATGTAAATTATGTGTTGTAGGGTACTAATCTACATCCTTTAATCTATTTCTTACCAAAAAGTCCTTCATCTGATCGTACGAGATGAAGCCCTCAACCGGTTCGAATTCCTCGGATTCCGACAGCTATTCCGATATGGAGTTTCACCTATCAGCGTCACCGGAATGAATCAACCAATCAGTCATCCCCAATTCATCTGATGGGTTCGTAGTCGACTTAATCAATGGAGACACGAAGAAGGCGATCCCTTCCACCAACCGAATTTACCTCTTGGCAAAGAACTTGAAGCACTTACTGGCGAACCAGTCTGAAACACCATTTTCACCCTTATTTCCCGAATGCCTCGCCATGATTATATTCTATCTAAAATTCTAAACCTTATTCATCCGCTCGTTCCGACCGACAATCATTCCGGAATAATAGAAGAAGTCAACGAGCTTCGCGCTTGGGTAATCAATCTAGAAAATATGGTGCAAAACGTACCAGCTTCAGCAACATCACCGGCACCAACAGTACCACCAACATCAATACCAGTACTATCAACAATCCATGCCTCAAAAATCTCATTCTGTACCTCGAGTATAATCATCGTTCTACGTATCGTTCTACATCAATTATCTTCGTTCTTCATGGTGATTAAGTAATCTCTAAATGTTTTAGAGATTATGTATTCTAGTTCTAACGGTAAACCAAATGAGTTTAATATCATATTAACTCAATGAATCCATGATTACATCTCAAGAAAATACATATGTATATATGTTTTCATAAAGATTGTAACTAAAAATTCTTTTGTAAAAAGTGTTAATTGTAAAAATATTTTAACGGGTAGGTAATACCCGAGGAATATTCAGATTTCACATTAATAAGTTACATTGTACATTCTTTGAAGCTGATTCAACAGTCATTTACGATCCTACTTACATCCACTGATATACGTATCCGTTCACCAAAGAATAACTATTTTCATTCAAATTCAATTTCATATTTGGATTTTGACCTATCAGAATCCAACAAGTGGCATAATGAAGAAATAATGGATACAATAAAAATTGATTAGAGACAGACTAATTAACAATATGAAATTTTGTTAAGAAACCACGCTAACAAGATCCTAGCTAACTGATCCTAGCTAACTGTTAATTCCGTATTACATTTTAATTATCGCAATTTATTTTATCGCAATTTTAATTCTCGCAACCTTATTTATCGTTATTTAATTTCTGTTATTTATTTTAAGCACTTTAAATATCGGGACACGTATACAAGGTTTTGACATATCATATCGACGCAACTATATATATTATTTGGAATAACCATAGACACTCTATATGCAGTAATGATCGAGTTCTCTATACAGGGTTGAGGTTGATTCTCAAATAATATATATAGTTTGAGTTGTGATCGAGTCTGAGACACGTACACGGGTCACGATACGTATTGATTAATTCGAATATTATATATTTAACTATATATGAATTGTTGAATTGCTAACTGTAGACTATCAACTGAGGACTACTAACATTGGACAATTAAAATGAATTAAAATATTGATTATAACATATGAAACTAAACAATTCTTTAAGTTTGCCACTTGATTTCATCTTAAATCTCATTTGTATCTTGACGATTACAATCCGCGTTCAAACCTTTCGTGATTCGTGAAAACACCTTAATCGAGAGGATAAACCAACCGCACTTCATCTATAGAAAGAAAGATTGATGCGTATAGTTATGCACCTGAAAACTCTCGGAAACTGAGTAAATATTTAATGTGTAGCAGTGTTAATTCCTTTAGCGTTATTATTACCAAAAATAACTTTGCAATCTCTTTCCAAATTAGTCAATTTTGTCACAGCTCCAGCAAGTCAACTTCATCCTTTCAACCGTACTAGTCTTATTATAACTCTGATATATATGCATGCTCATTTATTGTTACTAGAGAACCTTTCATATTCTACCATGTTATCAGCAGACGTACCAGCAACCTCGTTACTTCTTGGTTTAAATCTCTTCGACAAATCACTATATTTATCTATTGAAGTCTCATCATGTACTCATCCATATCTTGTAACAAGAATTGCCATACCAATTACCGGGAATCAGCAAATCTGTATTGTGAATCTCGCAACGTTTCCACATCAACAGTTATATGTATCCATATAACATTTATCTCTTAGAACTATGATCTTCCATTCTGAGATTCTAAAAAAGCACCCAGTCTGCAAATTAATGCTTTGAATTTTGAAAAGTTGAATGAAGCAACAAAAACTGTAAATGACCTCAACAGCCAAAAGTTGATGATAAAGAATGGAGTATTGGAAACACTCAATAGAAAAATTTAGTACTAAAAAGAGGATTATGCGAAACTATGAAGGAAGCCGTGGACAAATCATAAAGAATAAGTTTGACTTCAAAGAATCCAAATGATTCTGTTTTTGATGAATTCTTTAGCGAATACCTTGCTTCCGAATCTAAACCCTTACGGATAAAACTTCTTCATCATCCATTGATATTATAAATTCCAAGATATCATCGTATCTTTCATTATAAATATCCTCCATATTTCTGAAGATATTTTCATAACTATTCTTATTTGAAATCAATAATCTCTTCGTGCTATCAATGTTACATCATATAGAAACTGTTAGTTTCTATATTCTGTAAACTTTCAAGCTTAAAATATGAATGTTTTTGAAGTAGTGTTGGGAATTGATGCATGAGTTAGTATAATATAATGACACTTGATCAACGTGATTATATTACAGTAAGTCATGCTGAGTTTCTAATGGGACGTGATGATTCACAGATCCTAACGTCATCACGTGCCATGTTACATAACTCTTTCATTCTACTTAACTTCTGAACATATCAAGAAAATATATTCTTGATAGTTCTATTCTCAGTAATTCTGGAAATTTGACAAATCAAATCGTGCTAATACGTTCTTTCTTGTTCAGAACATGATGTTCATTCGAAACTCCATACTTATGAATTCTGGATTGTTACTCGCTTTACTAGAGGTCGAGAAGATAATAAAAAGGCAAAGAGATCCAAAATATAAGAGAAAATATAAAGCCCAATGACAACACCGAAATTACAAACCGTGGATATTAATACGAATAGCAATATAAAAACGCGGTAGAATTAAGAATAGTATCATCCCAAGGTAATAGCAGAAGTAAACAATATTTTTTTTTGGTGGAAGATTGAAAAGAAGAATGACAGAAATGATAATTAGGACAATATCAAGGATTAGAACTGGATTAAGCATTTTCACAATCTTTTGGATGTATGAACTAAGAAAGAAAGTATAGGAATGGTGAGAATAATGGAACGAAAGAGCTTAATTTATAATGGAAATATCAGACAGAGTAATCGAGGCAGATCACCGTATTTAATTATAGAGATCTTAATTTACTTACTCACCGAAGAATCAAATCTTTGTGATTTCGAAGATTTTCTATAAATCCCATGAATTCCGGAATTCAACCCTGTTTACGTCAAAAGCTAAGGAAAGGTCTTATTTTCTTCAATTCACTATTTTGCGATAGCTTCATTCGTATTCTTAGAATAATCGAATTGTTTTATCATTATTATTCAATGATGATAAACCTCTAATTATCAACTCATATTGGTCATGAAAACATTTTTATTGTAAGCCATGACCACCTCACTCAAATTTCGAGACGAAATTTCTTTAACGGGTAGGTACTGTGATGACCCGGGAATTTCCGACTAAATTTAAACTTAATCTTTATATGATTTCGACACGATAAGCAAAGTCTGTAACGTTAAGTCTCGAAAATTTTAAACTATTTATTATATCCATTTACCCTTTGGCTAAATCTCGACGATTCACGAACAATTAATTGTAAATAGATATGTGTGTATGTATATATAATTAATCATTCAAAATATAATTTGAAGTATTATAATAATTATTATTTAAAATATATCTCTATATATAAATAAAGTATATAAATAAAAATAATAATAATATTAAATGCCTGTAATACTCGTTTGAGGTTCCGATTAACATTAAGCAAGTTGAATTCAAACTTATGTAATTTTAAAATAAAAAGATGATCCGAAAATGAGTTATATAAGTTATAGGCTTATTAAAAGTATATTTAGGATCCAATTATTTAATTTCAAAAATTTTTATATTTCACCCCTAAATGAGAGGGACAATTGATGTAATTTTTACTTAATAAATTAATGATCGAATTTTATACCATAGTGATCAAAATAAATAAATATAGTTATTTTAAAAATATGGAATTTTTCTAAGAACTTTTATCCGTCATTAATTAACAACGTACTACAATATAACACTCCTTAAATCAATAATATGACAAGAAGCCCACTGCTAACTATTCCACAAATATGTTATATGTTACTTGCACGTCCCTTTTCACCTTAATAGATTTATAATATATTATTATTATTATATTATTATTAATATTTACACCCGTGAAGCTACAACTCCAATCATACAACTTCAATCATACTGCAACATGATCATCTTGATTTCACTGTTTCCTTTTTGTTTAATTCAACACATAAGCGAAACTTTTATTATTATATTGTAATTATTATTATATTATATTATATATATTACATAAAGTTATTTATATATATATAGATATATGTATGGAATGTAGAGAGGAAGATCACCATCATCATGCCTTTCCTTCTCTTCTTGTTCGGCAGACTTCAACCAACTCATCGCCACCAGCCACCATCGACTGTCACCACCGGAACCACCTCAACATCATCATCCTCCACCTTTCTTCTTCGTGGACCTCATAAACAACACCTCCATCATCGAAACCACATCAAACACCACTCCTTTGCCACCCAACCTTCACCCCATTTTCGTCTCTTCCTCATCTATAACCCTCCTTCTTCGGTAATGTTAGAGAACCGTTACCACCAACCATAACCACCATCATCGCGAGCCACCCACACTGTGACGACCCGGGAATTTCTGACTAAATTTAAACTTAATCTTTATATGATTTCGACACGATAAGCAAAGTCCGTAATGTGAGTATCAGAATTTTTGAACTGTTTACATGGATAACATTTACCCTTCGACTATGTCCGATGATTCACGAACGATTGTGTGTAAATAAATATGTATATGTATATATATATATATATATATATATATATATATATATATATATATATATATATATATATATATATATATATATATATATATATATATATATATATATATATATTAAATATTCAAATGTGTTATTATACAAAATAAGTATTACATAATTAATAATATGCAAGGTTAGTATATTAAATGTAATTACAAGTTAAGAATTAGTTGTATTAGTAATATTATTGTTATTTTCAATACTAATATTAATATTAGTATTATTAGTATTATTATTATCATTAATGTTATTATTAATATTAATATTATTATTATAAACATTATGATTAATAAATATCATCATTCTTGTTATTTATAATACTATTATTATTTGTATTAATAATATTAAAAGAATTATTATTATTAATATATATATTTATATTTATTAATTATTAATATTAATATTAATGATATATAAAAAAGGATAGTACACAGAAAGTTTCCAAAATCAGTTGCAGATCACTCTCAACTTTTATCAATTTTTGTTCTTGTCTACAATTTGTTATCTGTCAATTTCAAGGTACATTACAGAATAAAATTTATTCCTTATATAGATATATGCATTTGAGAAAGATAGAAAACCAAAAATAAGCTCGACACTCTGTACATTAATCTTTTTCACCATATTTTGATTTTGAATGAATTTCCAAAATGTAATAATGCAGTCTTGTTAGGAATCGTCTATCTAAACTATCTGTAAGTTTTCAATCTTCAATTCTTTCTATCAATTTCTAATTTGAGAGTCAAAGTTTTGGTTTTCAAAGTCAACTAAGTGTTCTTGAATCAAATTCGAGTTTGTTTTGATATCTCCAGTTAATTTGATGATCCATAAAGATTATAGGAATGATTTGCAACACAATTCATGTTGTAATCATAACCTATAACACTCTTAATCTAAAAATCAATTTTTGAGTTCTTGAGTTCTTCACAGTAATATACACTAACGTAAATTCGAAACAAATTTCAAAAACTAAAAATGCAGAGTTGTTAGGAATCATTTACTTAAACTTCCTGCAAAATCTCAAGTTCCAATTCTTAATAACGAATTCGAATTTGCGAGTCAAAGTTAAATTGTCAAAAGTCAACTGTTTTGTTCTTGGAGAAATTAGAGCTTGTTTTGATGTTTTAAGTTAAATTGATGATTTTGATAGATTTTAGGAATGATTTGAAACATGTTTCATGTTGTAAAGATTGTCCAAAACGAACTCAAAATTGAAAACAAAAATTTTTTTTTTCTAGCTACCCGCAAGCAGTAGGATTTTTTGTGTTTTTTTTTTCTCATTTTTTTTATATCATGAACACATTTTTTTTTTTGTTTCATGTTGTTTACAAGTCATAAATGAAAACCCGTTCGATTGTTGTTGAGTTTTTGCCCCCGTTTGATTTTAAACTTGGTGAAGAAGATGATGAGCTAAGATGAAAGAAATACTAGATATATATGTTTGGGTTGCCTTATAAGTCAGAAAAACATGGATGGCAAAATGGTTAAGGGTGTTTGCGGGTGGGCGAGAGGTCTCGAGTTCTAGCCCTGTTTGGGGCAGTTTTTTTTAGAAAAGCTCTTTGAAGGTAGTTCTCATTTCTAAAATTAATATTATTATTATTATTGTTATTATTAGTAGTAATATAATTATTACTATTATTATTACTAAAATAAGAATTTATGATCATTTAATAGTATTGTTATTATGATTGTTATTATTAGTATTATAAATATTATTATCACCATATAAGTATGATAATCATTATTATCATTATTATTACGAGTATCATACTATTAGTATTATTATTATTACCCTTAGTCAGGTATTTCTACGATTATTAATTTTGCAAAACAAAAGATATATATGTAAATATATTATAACATAAAATATACTAATATTACATAAAAATTATGTTTCAACTAATATTATTGATATAACATTAATTAAATATCAAATAAGTATCATAATATATTATAAGAATAATTAATACATAACAAATATATAAACTTAATTGATTTATACTATAATGTGTTAATACTTGATATAGGTTCGTGAATCCAAGGCCAACCCTGCATTGTTCAATGTCTTCATATGTATTTTTACAACAAAATACATTATAGTGAGTTTCATCACTCCCTTTTTAAATGCTTTTGCAATATATATTTTTGGGACTGAGAATGCATGCGCTTTTATAAATGTTTTACGAAATAGACACAAGTAATCGAAACTACATTATATGGTTGAATGATCGAAATCGAATATGCCCCTTTTTATTAAGTCTGGTAATCTAAGAATTAGGGAACAGACACCCTAATTGACGCGAACTCTAAAGATAGATCTATCGGGCCCAACAAGCCCCATCCAAAGTACCGGATGCTTTAGTACTTCGAAATTTATATCATGTCCGAAGGAGGATCCCGGAATGATGGGGATATTCTTATATACATATTGTGAATGTCGGTTACCAGGTGTTCAATCCATATGAATGTTATTTTTGTCTCTATGCATGGGACGTATGATTATGAGAAATGGAAGTATGAAATCTTGTGGTCTATTAAAAATATGAAAGGATTATTTATGTTAAACTAATGAACTCACCAACCTTTTGGTTGACACTTTAAAGCATGTTTATTCTCAGGTATGAAAGAAATCTTCCGCTGTGCACTTGCTCATTTTAGAGACATTACTTGGAGTCATTCAGGACATATTTCAAAATACGTCGCATTCGAGTCGTTGAGTTCATCAAGATTATTATTAAGTCAATTATAGTTAGATATATTATAAAATGGTATGCATGCCGTCAACTTTCGATGTAATGAAAGATTGTCTTTTCAAAAACGAATGCAATGTTTGTAAAATGTATCATATAGAGGTCTAGTACCTCGCAATGTAACCAAATGTAATGTATTCGTCCTTGTGGATTAGGACGGGTCGTTAGACACACTACCTCCTTCCACCATTCACCACCCCACGACCACATCCATCACCACCAAAACACGTCACCCATTTGCAGCTACTAATTTTGCTTCTTTTCGCTACTCAAACCAACCACCACCATCTAATTTAAATAAACCCACCATAGTGATCTACAACCACCATGTCCGCCACCAATCACCATTTTTTTTGTTTTCTCCATCGTAAACCCAACTCGAACAAACAACCTGCAACTCGATATTGATTCAAATCATAACCCACTTGTTGATGAAATGATTCGTTGGTAATGGAAGACGAGAAAGATAATGATAATGATGATCGAGGTTGAAGACGATGAATAGTGATTAAGTAAATATTATTACGGTACTATTATGATGTATTAATATGATGAGGATTAAAAGACGATGATGATCGTGATTAGATTAGATGGTGATACTCAAACAGTGATGGCGATGAAGATAAATATAACAATGAAGAAAATGATGCATAAAATGATGATGGAGATTGATTGCTGTGACGATAATTAGGATGTTGATTATGATGAAGACAGTGTTAATGAAGTAGGTTAAGATAACGATGATGATGTTGATGATCCTATATAATTTAGTATGATGTTGTTAATTGAGTTTGAATACGACAGTTATATGAATTAAAAGAAAATACGTACCAAATAATTCAAGAAGAAACAGATAGAGCCATAGATTAGGAGCGTTTCTGTAACCTGACAGGTCCTGGGTTCGAATCCAGGCTACGACAATATTTTTTTTATTTATCAAGAGAAGCTGTGTGTTGAAAGCATGGGCTAAAAACTTGTTTTTTGGGCCATGATTCAATTCGAATTTGGGCCGGAATAATTCAATTTCCTGGTTGGGCCGAGGAGTTGATAAAGGTTGATGAAGGTAACTGATATTAACGATGGTGGAAAAAGAAGATGAAAAAGAAAACTGATATATAATCGGGGTAAATATAAATAGATTAGGAGCTATCTTAGAATAATGCAATAGAGCAGCTGGTTAATGAATGTTTCGGGTTATCGCGAGGTTGTGAGTTCGAGCCC
The DNA here is from genome assembly GCF_046630445.1 of Rutidosis leptorrhynchoides. Classification (NCBI taxonomy): domain Eukaryota; kingdom Viridiplantae; phylum Streptophyta; class Magnoliopsida; order Asterales; family Asteraceae; genus Rutidosis; species Rutidosis leptorrhynchoides. Next base: position 61,240,179 of record NC_092334.1, on the reverse strand, counting down.
TGGCAGCGACGTTTTTTTTTTTGTATATTAAAGTAGCCTTTCTTATTATTAGTATTATTGAATTATTGATATTATAATTATTATTACTACTACTACTACTATTATTATTATTATTATTATTATTATTATTATTATTATTATTATTATTATTATTATTATTATTATTATTATTATTATTATTATTATTATTATTATTATTATTATTATTATCATTTTTATAAAAATTTATAAAATTATCATTTAGATTATGATTAGTATTATTATTATTATTATTATTATTATTATTATTATTATTATTATTATTATTATTATTATTATTATTATTATTATTATTATTATTATTATTATTATTATTATTATTATTACTACTATGAATATAAAAGTGGTTAATTACGACTAATTTTGAATATACGAAAATGTTAGTAAAAGATGATACGGAAAAAGATTATAATTACATTAACACATGAACGATAAAAATTATGATTATGAATTAGAATTAATGAATTCATATTTATAAGTTAGGAATTTGGCACGAAGATTTTTATGACTATTGATATTATTATCATTATTAAAAAATATTGTTAGTTTTAAATTTATCATTTTTTTTAAAACCGTCATTTTTATTAAGACTATCATGATTAGTAAAATTATCCTTTCTACTAAAATTTTCATTATTAGTAAAACTACCATTTTTACTATAATTATTATTAATATAATTATTATTATTATTATTATTATTATTATTATTATTATTATTATTATTATTATTATTATTGATATAATTTTATTAAATAAATATTAATTATATAAAAATATTTAATACATATAATCTAACTATATTAATAATTCTATAATGAATATTAATTAGCTATCAAAAAGATATGATATATTTAGTTTACTATTTTAATATAACAGATATATAGATATATATAACAATTGAAATAACAAATATATTACTATTTTTTAAAATAAGTAATATATTGTATAAATAATAAATATATACTAAGTTGATTATTATTATATGATAAATTATATGTTTTAATATATATACAAATGATATAGGTTCGTGAATTCGAGGCCAACCCTGCATTGTTCAGATGTTCAATTTAGTCATATGTATTTTTACTACAAAATACATTAGGTGAGTTTCATTTTCTCCCTTTTTAAATGCTTTGCAATATATTTTTGGGACTGAGAATATATGCGCTGCTTTTATAAATGCTTTACGAAATAGACACAAGTAATCAAAACTACATTCTATGGTTGGATTATCTAATCGAATATGCCCTTTTTATAAAGTCTGGTAATCTAAGAATTAGGGAACAGACACCCTAATTGACGCAAACTCTAAAGATAGATCTATCGGGCCCAACAAGCCCCATCCAAAGTACCGGATGCTTTAGTACTTCGAAATATATATCATGTCCGAAGGAGGATCCCGGAATGATGGGGATATTCTTATATGCATATTGTGAATGTCGGTTACCAGGTGTTCAATCCATATAAATGATATTTTTGTCTCTATGCATGGGACGTATGTTTATGAGAAATGGAAATATGAAATCTTGTGGTCTATTAAAATAATGAAAATGATTATTTATGTTAAACTAATGAACTCACCAACCTTTTGGTTGACACTTTAAAGCATGTTTATTCTCAGGTATGAAAGAAACCTTCCGCTGTGCATTAGCTCATTTTAAGGACATTACTTGGAGTCGATCATCGCTCTGGGATCAAATGTTGATGACTTCGTCCGGATGGATTAGGACGGGGCATTTCACATTTGCACCATTTGATATCATTCATAGTGACTTGTGGACCTCTCCTGTTCTTAGTAACCAAGGTCATAAATTCTACATTGTCTTGCTTGATAATTTTAGTAACTATTTGTGGACATTTCCCCTTGGACATAAAAATCAAGTATACCCAATCTTTAAGGCTTTCCATACATACATTCGTACACAATTTCAAAAATCAATTAAGACTTTTCAATGTGACAATGGCACCGAATAAAACAATACCTTATTTCACAACTATTGTACACAAAATGGAATGTCCTTTCGTTTTTCGTGTCCATACACTTCTTCACAAAATGGAAAGGCAGAACGTAAAATTCACGTTATCAATAATATCATTCGTACCTTGCTTGCACATTCTCATGTTCCCCCGCAATTTTGGCATCATGCTCTTTCCATGGCCACTTACCTAATAAATATTCTTCCCAACAAAAGCCTCAACAACTTCTCTCCCACCCAAATACTATATCACCGCACACCTACCTATCAACACTTGCGGATTTTTGGATGCTTGTGTTACCCTCTTATACCTGCCACTTCACGACACAAACTCCAACCTCATCTCTTCCTTGTGTATTTCTTGGTTATCCACAAAATTATCGTGGCTACAAATGTTACGATCTCTCCACCAATAAAATAATTATCTCTCTTCATGTCACTTTCGATGAATCTCAATTCCCTTTCTCTTATACCCACAAAAATTCTCTCGACACCTACAAATTTCTACATGAATCACTCAACCCAGTATTCTATGCACTATCTAATTCTGCCCAAATTCCTCAGTCTCCTGAGCCCACCTCACCAGAGCTCAACTCGCCTAATGGGTCTTCATCACCTTTGTTTGGACCTTCTAACTCGTCCACGCCTACACACAATAACCAGT